>NC_084550.2:66255000-66265000 GCF_033978685.3 Nerophis lumbriciformis
CAGGGCTGCCCTTTGTCACCGATTCTGTTCATAACCTTTATGGACAGAATTTCTAGGCGCAGTCAGGGCGTTGAGGGTATCTGGTTTGGTGGCTGCAGGATTAGGTCTCTGCTTTTTGCAGATGATGTGGTCCTGATGGCTTCATCTGGCCAAGATCTTCAGCTCTCACTGGATCGGTTCGCAGCCGAGTGTGAAGCGACTGGGATGAGAATCAGCACCTCCAAATCCGAGTCCATGGTTCTCGCCCGGAAAAGGGTGGAGTGCCATCTCCGGGTTGGGGAGGAGATCTTGCCCCAAGTGGAGGAGTTCAAGTACCTCGGAGTCTTGTTCACGAGTGAGGGAAGAGTGGATCGTGAGATCGACAGGCGGATCGGTGCGGCATCTTCAGTAATGCGGACGCTGTATCGATCCGTTGTGGTGAAGAAGGAGCTGAGCCAGAAGGCAAAGCTCTCGATTTACCGGTCGATCTACGTTCCCATCCTCACCTATGGTCATGAGCTTTGGGTCATGACCGAAAGGACAAGATCACGGGTACAAGCGGCCGAAATGAGTTTCCTCCGCCGGGTGGCGGGGCTCTCCCTTAGAGATAGGGTGAGAAGCTCTGCCATCCGGGGGGAGCTCAAAGTAAAGCCGCTGCTCCTCCATATCGAGAGGAGCCAGATGAGGTGGTTCGGGCATCTGGTCAGGATGCCACCCGAACGCCTCCCTCGGGAGGTGTTTCGGGCACGTCCGACCGGTAGGAGGCCACGGGGAAGACCCAGGACACGTTGGGAAGACTATGTCTCCCGGCTGGCCTGGGAACGCCTCGGGATCCACCGGGAGGAGCTGGACGAAGTGGCTGGGGAGAGGGACGTCTGGGCTTCCCTGCTTAGGCTGCTGCCCCCGCGACCCGACCTCGGATAAGCGGAAGAAGATGGATGGATGGATGGATAACATGGAAACAAAAACGGCAAAATAAATAAATATAAATTATATACTGTATATATCAATGTATGTGTATATATATATATATATATATATATATATATATATATATATATATATATATATATATATATATATGATATGTGTGTGTATGTTACTCAGTACTTGAGTAGTTTTTTCACAACATACTTTTTACTTTTACTCAAGTAAATATTTGGGTGACTACTCCTTACTTTTACTTGAGTAATAAATCTCTAAAGTAACAGTACTCTTGAGTACAATTTCTGGCTACTCTACCCACCTCTGCTAATAATGTTGTATGCACACTGTGTCGAGCGGAAATGGCCTATCATAGCAGCACAACGGCAGCGTTCTTGCCATCACCATCAACTAGTCAATCGGCCGCGTGAGTATACGTTGTCATCATTACACAAAAACATGAATGGGTCATTTGTATCTGCGTTGTAAATTCATAAACTAAAGCACCGTTTCGCTCTGAGAGGAGAGTTTGGCGTGCCTGTTCAGTGTTTACAAAGACGTGCTCCTCTTTAACGCTAACGTTAATTAGTTGTGCAAATACCTTTTACAACATTAACAGTTACGTATACTATGTACAGACGAACAATTAACTTTCACTTTAATCATACTATCATTGTTGTGTTATTAAGCAAAATAAGCAAAAGTTTTACTTTTGTTGAAATGTTTACACTGTTGTTACAGAATATTTAGTTTTGCACTTTTTTGTATTGGATGTTTATCTTTATTTTTGCACATTTTAGCAAATAAGCAATACTTTTACTTTTGTTGAAATGTTTACACAGTTGTTACAGAATATTTCCGTTTTGCACTTTTTTGAATTGGATGTTTATCTTTATTTTTGCACATTTTAAAGCAAAATAAGCAATACTTTTACTTTAGAAATGCTTATACTATTGCAGAATATTAAGATTTGCACTGGATGTTTACTTTTATATTTGCACATTAAAAAGCAAATAAGCTACTTTTAATTTTGTTAAATGTTAAAGTTTTAAATGTTTACATTGTTACAGAATATTTTGTCATGTTGTTGTCAATGTTGACTGAGTGGCCATACTTTTTTTTTTGTAAATAAAAGCCATGCCTTTTGAAAAAACTGGCCTACATTTATTTTTTCATCTTCATTTTAAATAAAAAAATAATCGGTAAAAGGAAAAATAATCTATAGATTAATCGAAAAAAAATAATCTATAGATTAACCGATTAATCGAAAAAATAATCTATAGATTAATCGATAGAAAAATAATCGTTAGCTGCAGCCTTAGTATATATATATATATATATATATATATATATATATATATATATGTGTGTGTGTGTGTATATGTATGTGAATGTGTATATATGTGTGTGTTCATATGTATACACATGTATACAAATATATATATATATATACATATATAAGTATGTGTATGTATATATATATATATATATACATATATAAGTGTGTGTGTATGTGTATATATATATATATATATATATATATATATACATGTATGTATGTATATATATATATATATATACATGTATGTATATATATATATACATGTATGTAAATATATATATATATATATACATGTATGTATGTATATATATATATATATATACATGTATGTATCCATCCATCCATTTCCTACCGCTTGTCCCTTTCGGGGTCGTGGGGGGGTTCTAGAGCCTATATGTATGTATGTATATGTATGTATATATGTGGGTGTGGGTGTGTATGTGTATGTATATATATGTATATGTATATATTTACTACATAACAAGGGGGTAATGGCTCGACAATTAATTAATTACATGTTAGTTTGAAACGTTAGTTTGTAATGTTAGCCAGCTAGCCATGCTAGCTAACGTTAGGCTAAAATACTAAAACTTTTATTGCAGTCAACGCGTATCTCTTATGTGTGACTGCAATCATATGGCAGTCTACACGTATCTCTTGTGTGTGACTGCCATCTACTGGTCACACTTATCATTTCACCACGTACCAAATAAAATAGCTTCAAGGTTGGTAAGCACAACCAAAATTATTCCGTACATTAGGCACACCGGGTTATAAGGCGCACTGTCGAAATGAAAGGATTTTAAGTGCGCCTTATAGTTCGTAAAATACAGTACAGGAAGTGATCTCATCAAAATGAACGAATGAATGAATGGAGCGTTCGTACGCCGAGACATGCGCCGCACACAGAGGCATATTTGGCGCAATGTAAAGGTCCTGGGGGCGGTATAGCTCGGTTGGTAGAGTGGCCGTGCCAGCAACTTGAAGGTTCCAGGTTCGATCCCCGCTTCCGCCATCCAAGTCACTGCCGTTGTGTCCTTGGGCAAGACACTTTACCCACCTGCTCCCAGTGCCACCCACACTGGTTTAAATGTAACTCAGATATTGGGTTTCACTATGTAAAGCGCACTAGAGAAAAAGCGCTATATAAATATAATTCACTTCACTAAACAGAAAAGGTTGGAAATAAAGGTCTTCGTAAATCGAGGTTCCACTGTACGTCAGATGTGGATGATATATCAATGCTCAACCTACCTTAGTGTAAACCCCCCATGAGAGTTCTGTCTCCGTCACCATGACAACAATCCCAAACATTCCAAAGATGAGCGCATAGTCGCTGAGTCGCTTCCGCTTCTCGAACAGCGCCCTCCTGTGGCCCAGCTTGTAGCCAATGTCCCTGTTCTTCTTCTGCGGCGCCCTTCCTCCGCCGCGCCCGCTGCCCTCCCTGACCAGGCTCTCGTTGGACGCCTTGCTGGGGTCTTCGCCGCCATTGCCCTTGGACACCACCACCTCCAAGCCGGAGCTGTGCAGCGTCTGCAGGGGCTGCGTTTCCGAGTCGAGCTCCGCGAGGTTGCGGCGCGACGATGACGCCAGGCTGCCCACTAGTGGTCTCACCACGCCGCCATTGTACTTGCAGGTGTTCATGGCTATCTGAGGGAGTCGGCGGTTGCTCTCAGAGAGGGAGGGCTTGGATCCAGCATGGCTCAGCTTCTTCTTCTCAGTAGTAGCCTGCAAGGGGAGGGAGGAAAAGTGAGAAATTGAACAAAATCGCAACAAAACGGACGCTCAGAGCTCGACAACACACACTCGTCAGGGAAGTGCGGCGTTTGATGTCGGCTTCCGTGCGTCAAGAAAAATGCATCAAAGTCGTTTCAAACCAAATAAAAAATGAATGCATCTTGATGTATAAATAAAAGTATATAACCAATAGTGGAGACTAAAGTGCAGAAAATTGAATCTTTGCGCTGCACAAATTTAGACATGAAAGATTGATGCACGGCGTGACCCCGTTTCCTTTTCTTCCCCCTGCTGAGATGAGCAGCATGCTGTCCAATCCGCAGGAAAGGACTTTTCTACATCAGGTGTTGTGCAGGGACACGGTAGCTGCGTGCACAATTCATCGGATTAAAAGCCTAACGGGAATAAAAAAAAAAATGCTTCATTCAATACAACATTGGCATGGAAACAAGAAAATCAGAAGATTCGGGAAAAAAAGATTTCCCCGTTTCTTGATTGCAGTCAATAAAATGTGTTTACACAGGCAATCCTAACAATTAGCATGTTAGGATTACCGTCTTTTCCGGACCATAAGACGCACTGCCGATGAATGGTCTGTTTTTGATCTTTTTTCAAAAATATTAGGCGCTCCGGATTCCATCCATCCATCTTCTTCCACTTATCTGAGGTCGGGTCGCGGGGGCAGCAGCCTAAGCAGGGAAGCCCAGACTTCCCTCTCCCCAGCCACTTCGTCCAGCTCCTCCCGGGGGATCCCGAGGCGTTCCCAGGCCAGCCGGGAGACATAGTCTTCCCAACGTGTCCTGGGTCTTTCCCGTGGCCTCCTGCCGGTCGGACGTGCCCGAAACACCTCCCTAGGGAGGCGATCGGGTGGCATCCTGACCAGATGCCCGAACCACCTCATCTGGCTCCTCTCGATGTGGAGGAGCAGCGGCTTTACTTTGAGCTCCTCCCGGATGGCAGAGCTTCTCACCCTATCTCTAAGGGAGAGCCCCGCCACCCGGCGGAGGAAACTCATTTCGGCCGCTTGTACCCGTGATCTTGTCCTTTCGGTCATAACCCAAAGCTCATGACCATAGGTGAGGATGGGAACGTAGATCGACCGGTAAATTGAGAGCTTTGCCTTCCGGCTTTCACCACAATGGATCGATACAGCGTCCGCATTATTGAAGACACTGCCTGTCGATCTCACGATCCACTCTTCCCTCACTCGTGAACAAGACTCCGAGGTACTTGAACTCCTCCACTTGGGGCAAGATCTCCTTCCCAACCCGGAGATGGCACTCCACCCTTTTCCGGGCGAGAACCATGGACTCGGACTTGGAGGCACTGATTCTCATCCCAGTCGCTTCACACTCGGCTGCGAACCGATCCAGCGAGAGCTGAAGATCCTGGCCAAGATGAAGCCAGCAGGACCACATCATCTGCAAAAAGCAGAGACCTAATCCTGCAGCCACCAAACCGGATCCCCTCAACGCCTTGACTGCGCCTAGAAATTCTGTCCATAAAAGTTATGAACAGAATCGGTGACAACTGGATTATAGAGCGCATTAAAGGAGTCATATTATTATTTATTTTTTCTAAATGTAAAAGACTTCCTTGAGGTCTACATAACATGTAATGGTAGTTCTTTGGTCAAAATGTTGCATAGATGATGTTTTACAGATCATCTTCAAGTCGCTTTCTGACAGTCTCTTCAGGATGCACCGTTTTGTGGGCGGACTTATTTACGTGGCTCACCGTTGACAGCGTCATCTCCCCGTCATCTTTGTTGTAGCAGTGTAGCGTGCAAGGACGGGAGTGGAAGAAGTGTCAAAAGATGGAGCTAACTGTCTTAATGACATTATGACTTTACTTCAATCAATAACTGAGCGGTATCTCCTCATCCGGAAACAACAAATGTGTCCCGTGAAAAACCGTCCGACCGGAACGCTCTAATAACTAAAGTTCCTTGGGTGAATAATGTAAACTCACTACACCGGTATGTTTTAGTGCTTTCATGGCGAGTTTACTGACAGATATAAGTAAGAACTTTACACTACTTTATATTAGAAATGGCAACAGTGGAGGATGAATGTCCCATAACAAGAGGAAGAAGCTTATCGACTACGGCATCGGCACGGACTACAATTGCGGACGCACGCACATTTTCAGGACTTATGCAGATCCCAAATACACATCAGCAGGTACCAGAAGGTAAGAAAAGTTGGTTTTGCATATTATTGCGAAACAAAACGCCAGCTAATATGTCTGCTAATAGGTGCCATTTTGCGGTCCTTAAACACACACCATAGTAATACTCGTACGTTTAATGCGCTGACAATCCATCAAGCGGTGCGGCTTCATAGCTTACCAAAGTCATGTAATGTTCTATATCAGGGGTGTCAAACTCAAATACAGAGTGGGCCAAAATTTAAAACTGAACAAAGCCGCGGGCCAAGGTTGAACAAATTAACCTTTTAATAAGGACCCAAACAAGTTTTGCATTGACTATTGAACAAGCAAGGCTTATATAACTTTATAGTGACATGCAAAATCGACTTTCAAATAATAATAATAATAATTAAAAAATATCAATGGCATATCAAATACAATTTAAATAAAAATGTAATGCCTCTTTTCTATTTGCAGCCTTCTGAGGTAAATATCAACATGAACTTTTTCCACTGGCTAATAAATTTGCAAATAAAATAACAATGAATAAACCAACCATTCAGGACTTTAAACTGCTCAGTTTGCAACACACTGATCTAATCTGATGTGCCCAAGCCTGATACCTGACATCTTTTCTTGGATGCTAGTTCATTAATGTCGGGGCTCAGGCTTTGAGCTGAGGCAACCTTCATTATCCAACAAAGGTGTTCATCAGTCATTATATCTCGTAGTCGACCCGGACCACAGTCTTGGGCACTGCCTTTAACGTCCTCTACGAGCTGTCGTCACGTCCGTTTTTCATCCATTCTAACAACGTGCCGGCCCAGTCACAAGATATGTGCGGCTTCTGTACGCACACACACGTGAATGCAAGGCACACTTGATCAACAGCGATACAGGTTACACTGAGGGTGGCCGTATAAACAACTTTAACACTGTTAGAAATATACGCCACACTATGAAACCACACCAAACGAGAATGACAAACACATTTCGGGAGAACATCCGCACCGTAACACAACATAAACACAACAGAACAAATACCCAGAACCCTTTGCAGTACACACACACACACACACGCACACACACACACACCTTGTAGCGTCCCGGAAGCGTTAGTGCTGCAAAGGATTCTGGGTATTTGTTCTGTTGTGTTTATGTTGTGTTACGGTGCGGATGTTCTCCCGAAAAGTGTTTGTCATTCTTGTTTGGTGTGGATTCACAGTGTGGCGTATATTTCTAACAGTGTTAAAGTTGTTTAATGGGCCACCCTCAGTGTAACCTGTATCGTTGTTGATCAAGTATGCATTGCATTCACTTGTGTTTATTTGTGTGTGTGTGTGTGTGCAGAAGCCTCACATATTATGTGACTGGGCCAGCATTCGTTGGACTGGATGAAAAGCGGACGTGACGATTTTCGGGAGGGGCACTGAAATTTGGGAGTCTCCCGGGAGGGTTGGCAAGTATGAGAATAAGCGGTGAATGCGGTGTTACCGCGGCACCGCCGCTGTATATAATCAGCGGGCCAGCTCTAGTGTTAATTTGATATCGCCTCAAGGGCCAAGTGAAATTACACGGCGGGCCAGAGTTTGACACCCATGTTCTATATTCTCAATGGAACATTTAAGGTTTTGGTGTTGTTTACTGCCATCATATTGCAGTCTACACATATCTCTTATGTATGACTGCCATCTACTGGTCACACTTATCATTACACCATGTACAAAATAAAGTTGCTTGGAGGTCAGTAAGCACAAGCAGAATTATGCCTTACATTAGTATGCGCACCGGGTTATAAGGCGCACTGTCGATTTTTAAAAGAATGAAAAGATTTCAAGTGCGCTTTATAGTCTGAAACACATGATCGACTTGGACGCACTGGCAAAAAAGGGTGATCAGCAACACTGCTCCCACTTAAAGAGAATGTAAGTGTCAACCGTTTAATACCATTTTTATGTTTCACTGATGTTCCTGTAAGATATTGTTGAAAATAGATGAATTATGATTAAAATAGCCCATGTTTGAGAAGCCTATTGTTAGTTCCAACAGATATGATATGCTTTGAAATGCATCATGTGCTCACCCGGCCCGTCTGTTAAATTTCAAAAGCCAATGTGGCCCCTGAGCCAAAAAGTTTGCCCACCCCTGGTCTGGAGTGTCACGTGTCGATGTACGAACCCCGTTTCCAAATGAGTTGGGAAATTGTGTTGGATGTAAATATAAACGGAATACAATGATTTGCAAATCCTTTTCAACCCATATTCAATTGAATATGCTACAAAGACAACATATTTGATGTTCAAACTGATAAACATTTTTTTTTTGCAAATCATTAACTTTAGAATTTGATGCCAGCAACACGTGACAAAGAAGTTGGGAAAGGTGGCAATAAATACTGATAAAGTTGAGGAATGCTCATCAAACACTTATTTGGAACACCCCACAGGTGTGCAGGCTAATTGGGAACAGGTGGGTGCCATGATTGGGTATAAAAACAGCTTCCCAAAAAATGCTTTCACAAGAAAGGATGGGGCGAGGTACACCCCTTTGTCCACAACTGCGTGAGCAAATAGTCAAACAGTTTAAGATCAACATTTCTCAAAGTGCAATTGCAAGAAATTTAGGGATTTCAACATCTATGGTCCATAATATCATCAAAAGGTTCAGAGAATGTGGAGAAATCACTCCACGTAAGCGGCATGGCCGGAAACCAACATTGAATCAATCCCTCAGACGGCACTGTATCAAAAAACGACATCAATCTCTAAAGGATATCACCACATGGGCTCAGGAACACTTCAGAAAACCACTGTCAGTAACTACAGTTGGTCACTACATCTGTAAGTGCAAGTTAAAACTCTACTATGCAAAGCGAAAGCCATTTATCAACAACATCCAGAAACGGCGCCGGCTTCTCTGGGCCCGAGATCATCTAAGATGGACTCATGCAAAGTGGAAAAGTGTTCTGTGGTCTGACGAGTCCACATTTCAAATTTTTTTGGGAAATATTCGACATCGTGTCATCCGGACCAAAGGGGAAGCGAACCATCCAGACTGTTATCGACGCAAAGTTCAAAAGCCAGCATCCGTGATGGTATGGGGGTGCATTAGTGCCCAAGGCATGGGTAACTTACACATCTGTGAAGGCACCATTAATGCTGAAAGGTACATACAGGTTTTGGAACAACATATGCTGCCATCTAAGCGCCGTCTTTTTCATGGACGCCCCTGCTTATTTCAGCAAGACAATGCCAAGCCACATTCAGCACATGTTACTTCGTAAAAAAAGAGTGCGGGTACTTTCCTGGCCCGCCTGCAGTCCAGACCTGTCTCCCATCGAAAATGTGTGGAGCATTATGAAACGTAAAATACGACAGCGGGAGACCCCGGACTGTTGAACGACTGAAGCTCTACATAAAACAAGAATGGGAAAGAATTCCACTTTCAAAGCTTCAACAATTAGTTTCCTCAGTTCCCAATCGTTTATTGAGTGTTGTTAAAAGGAAAGGCCATGTAACACAGTGGTGAACATGCCCTTTCCCAACTACTTTGGCACGTGTTGCAGCCATGAAATTTTAAGTTAATTATTATTTGCCAAAAAAAAAGAAAAGTTTATGAGTTTGAACATCAAATATCTTGTCTTTGTAGTGCATTCAATTGAATATGGGTTGAAAAGTATTTGCAAATCATTGTATTCTGTTTTTATTTACATCTAACACAATTTCCCAACTCATATGGAAACGAAGTTTGTACAAAACCCAAAACCAGTGAAGTTGGCACGTTGTGTAATTCGTAAATAAAAACAGAGTACAATGATTTGCAAATCCTTTTCAACTTATATTCAATTGAGTAGACTGCAAAGACAAA
>NC_084550.2:66270000-66295000 GCF_033978685.3 Nerophis lumbriciformis
GTGGCATATTAAATATAAGCCTGGTTGTGTTGTGGCTAATAGAGTATATATATGTCTTGTGTTTATTTACTGTTTTAGTCATTCCCAGCTGAATATCAGGTCCCACCCGCCTCTCACAGCATCTTCCCTATCTGAATCGCTCCCACTGCCCTCTAGTCCTTCACTCTCACTTTCCTCATCCACGAATCTTTCATTCTCGCTCAAATTAATGGGGAAATCGTCGCTTTCTCGGTCCGAATCGCTCTCGCTGCTGGTGGCCATGATTGTAAACAATGTGCAGATGTGAGGAGCTCCACAACCTGTGACGTCACGCTACTCGTCTGCTACTTCCGGTACAGGCAAGGCTTTTTTATCAGCGACCAAAAGTTGCGAACTTTATCGTCGATGTTCTCTACTAAATCCTTTCAGCAAAAATATGGCAACATAGCGAAATGATCAAGTATGACACATAGAATGGACCTGCTATCCCTGTTTAAATAAGAAAATCACATTTCAGTAGGCCTTTAAAGGGGGCACTGTCACATGACTCCATTTCACCAATCCAACGGAATCAGGCAGTCACATGACTGCACCCACACTACAAAACCCAAAACCGAATTCATCCATCCATCCATCCATTTTCTACCGCTTGTCCCGTTTGGGGTCGCGGGGGTGCTGGAACCTATCCCAGCTGCACATGGGCGGAAGGCGGTGTACACCCTAGACCAGTGTTTTTCAACCTTTTTTGAGCCAAGGCACATTTTTTTCATTGAAAAAATGCGGAGGCACACCACCAGCAGAAATCATTAAAAAAATTAAACTCAGCAGTCGATATTGACAGTAAAAAGTCGTCGTCGCAATTGTTGGATATGACTTTAAAGCATAACCAAGCATGCATCACTACAGCTCTTGTCTCAAAGTCGGTGTACTGTCACCACCTGTCACATCACCCCCTGACTTATTTGGAGTTTTTTGCGTTTTTCCTGTGTGTAGTGTTTTAGTTCTTGTCTTGCGCTCCTATTTTGGTGGCTTTTTCTCTTTTTTTGGTATTTTCCTGTAGCAGTTTCATGTCTTCCTTGACCGCTATTCCCCCGCACCTGCTTTGTTTTAGCAATCAAGAATATTTCAGTTGTTTTCATCCTTCTTTGTGGGCACATTGTTGTCATGTCATGTTCAGATGTACTTTGTGGACGCTGTCTTTGCTCCGCAGTAAGTCTTTGCTGTCGTCCAGCATTCTGTTTTTGTTTACTTTGTAGCCAGTTCAGTTTTAGTTTCGTTCTGCATAGCCTTCCCTAAGCTTCAATGCCTTTTCTTAGCAGCACTCACCTTTTGTTTATTTTTGGTTTAAGCATTAGACACCTTTTTACCTGCACGCTGCCTCCCGCTGTTTCCAACATCTACAAAGCAATTAACTACCTGCTGCCACCTACTGATATGGAAGAGTATAACGTGGTAAGTCTGACGATCTCCAGACAGTACAGACACTCAACAACGGCACATCATTTGCGGATTATAATTACTGGTTTGCAAAAAATATTTTTAACCCAAATATGTGAAATTAGATAATCTCCCACGGCACACCAGACTGTATCTCGCGGCATACTAATGTGCCGCAGCACAGTGGTTGAAAAACACTGCCCTGGACAAGTCGCCACCTCATCACAGGGCCAACACAGATAGACAGACAACATTCACACTCACATTCACACACTAGGGACCATTTAGTGTTGCCAATCAACCTATCCCCAGGTGCATGTTTATGGAGGTGGGAGGACTCGGACTTCCTCAAAAAAACCTGAATTCAATGATTTGCAAACCCTTTAATTATTAACTTAGAATTTAATGGCAGCAACACATTGCAAAAAAGTTGTCACAGGGGCATTTTTACCACTGTGTTACATGGCCTTTCCTTTTAACAACACTCAGTAAACGTTTGGGAACTGAGGAGACACATTTTTGAAGCTTTTCAGGTGGAATTATTTTCCATTCTTGCTTGATGTACAGCTTAAGTTGTTCAACAGTCCGGGGGTCTCCGTTGTGGTATTTTAGGCTTCATAATGCGACACACATTTTCAATGGGAGACAGGTCTGGACTACAGGCAGGCCAGTCTAGTACCCGCACTCTTTTACTATGAAGCCATGCTGTTGTAACACGTGGCTTGGCATTGTCTTGCTGAAATAAGCAGGGGCGTCCATGGCAATGTTGCTCCAAAACCTGTATGTACCTTTCAGCATTAATGGTGCTTTCACAGATGTGTAAGTTACCCATGTCTTGGGCACTAATACACCCCCATACCATCACAGATGCTGGCTTTTCAACTTTGCACCTATAACAACCCGGATGGTTCTTTTCCTCTTTGTTCCGGAGGACACAAGGTCAACAGTTTCCAAAAACATTTTGAAATGTGGACTCGTCAGACCACAGAACACTTTTCCACTTTGCATCAGTCCATCTTAGTTGAGCTCGGGCCCAGCGAAGCCGTCAGCGTTTCTGGGTGTTGTTGATAAAAGGCTTTCGCTTTGCAAAGTAGAGTTTTAACTTGCACTTACAGATGTAGCGACGAACTGTAGTTACTGACAGTGGTTTTCTGAAGTGTTCCTGAGCCCATGTGGTGATATCCTTTACACACTGATGTCGCTTTATGATGCAGTACCGCCTGAGGGATCAAAGGTCCGTAATATCATCGCTTACGCGCAGTGATTTCTCCAGATTCTCTGAATCTTTTGATGGTATTACGGACCGTAGATGGTGGAATCCCTAAATTCCTTGCAATAGCTGGTTGAGAAATGTTCTTAAACTGTTATGGTTATAAGCACAAAGTTGAAAAGCCAGCATCTGCGATGGTATGGGGGTGTATTAGTGCCCAAGGCATGGGTAACTTACAGATATGTGAAGGTACCATTAATGCTGAAAGGTACATACAGGTTTTGGAGCAACATATATTGCCATCCATGTAATGTTGTCATGGACGCCCCTGCTTATTTCAGCAAGACAATGCCAAGCCACGTGTTACAACAGCGTGGCTTCGTAGTAAAAAAGTGTGGGTACTAGACTGGCCTGCCTGTTGTCCAGACCTCTCTCCCATTGAAAATGTGTGGCGCATTATGAAGCCTAAAACAGTTGAACAACTTAAGCTGTACATCAAGCAAGAATGGGAAAGAATTCCACCTGAAAAGCTTCAAAAATTGGTGTCCTCAGTTCCCAGAGTGTTGTTAAAAGGAAAGGCCATGTAACACAGTGGTAAAAATGCCCCTGTGACAACTTTTTTGCAATGTGTTGCTGCCATTAAATTCTAAGTTAATGGTTATTTGCAAAAAAAAAAAAAGTTTTCTCAGTGTGAACATTAAATATCTTGTCTTTGCAGTTTATTCAATTGAATATACTGTATTTTTTGGAGTGTAAGTCGCACCTGCCGAAAAGGCATAATATAGAAGGAAAAAAACATATATAAGTCGCACTAGAGCCAAACTATGAAAAAAACTGCAACTTATAGTCTGAAAAATACGGTAAGTTGAAAAGGATTTGCAAATTATTGTATTCTGTTTATATTTACGATTTACACAACGTGCCAACTTCACTGGTTTTGGGTTTTGTATTTAAAAAATCTGACTAATTTAGTGCATGGAAACGTAGTGTGTATGTCTTTCTCACACACACACCAATCGCAGTTGTTTTGGTACCTTAAAAAAATAGCTGCTAAGCAAATCTGAAGTTCCTCACCAGTTAGTTTTTCACTGAAAAACTTTTACCGACTCTTACTCAAGTAATTATATGGATGATTACTTTCTACCTTAACCTTCCCGGTAAGGTTTATTCAGGTGTCCTGAAGAGGAGGCTATGCCGAATAGTCGAACCTCGGATTCAGGAGGAACAGTGTGGTTTTCGTCCTGGTCGTGGAACTGTGGACCAGCTCTATACTCTCGGCAGGGTCCTTGAGGGTGCATGGGAGTTTGCCCAACTAGTCTACATGTGCTTTGTGGACTTGGAGAAGGCATTCGACCGTGTCCGTCGGGAAGTCCTGTGGGGAGTGCTCAGAGAGTATGGGGTATCGGACTGTCTGATTGTGGCGGTCCGCTCCCTGTATGATCAGTGCCAGAGCTTGGTCCGCATTGCCGGCAATAAGTCGGACACGTTTCCAGTGAGGGTTGGACTCCGCCAAGGCTGCCCTTTGTCACCGATTCTGTTCATAACTTTTATGGACAGAATTTCTAGGCGCAGTCAAGGCGTTGAGGGGATCTGGTTTGGTGGCTGCAGGATTAGATCTCTGCTTTTTGCAGATGATGTGGTCCTGATGGCTTCATCTGGCCAGGATCTTCAGCTCTCACTGGATCGGTTCGCAGCCGAGTGTGAAGCGACTGGGATGAGAATCAGCACCTCCAAGTCCGAGTCCATGGTTCTCGCCCGGAAAAGGGTGGAGTGCCATCTCCGGATTGGGGAGGAGACCCTGCCCCAAGTGGAGGAGTTCAAGTACCTAGGATTCTTGTTCACGAGTGAGGGAAGAGTGGATCGTGAGATCGACAGGCGGATCGGTGCGGCATCTTCAGTAATGCGGACGCTGTATCGATCCGTTGTGGTGAAGAAGGAGCTGAGCCGGAAGGCAAAGCTCTCAATTTACCGGTCGATCTACGTTCCCATCCTCACCTATGGTCATGAGCTTTGGGTCATGACCGAAAGGACAAGATCACGGGTACAAGCGGCCGAAATGAGTTTCCTCCGCCGGGTGGCGGGGCTCTCCCTTAGAGATAGGGTGAGAAGCTCTGTCATCCGGGAGGAGCTCAAAGTAAAGCCGCTGCTCCTCCACATCGAGAGGAGCCAGATGAGGTGGTTCGGGCATCTGGTCAAGATGCCACCCGAACGCCTCCCTTGGGAGGTGTTTCGGGCACGTCCAACCGGTAGGAGGCCACGGGGAAGACCCAGGACACGTTGGGAAGACTATGTCTCCCGGCTGGCCTGGGAACGCCTCGGGATCCCCCGGGAGGAGCTGGACGAAGTGGCTGGGGAAAGGGAAGTCTGGGCTTCCCTGCTTAGGCTGCTGTCCCCGCGACCCGACCTCGGATAAGCGGAAGCAGATGGATGGATGGATGGATTACTTTCTACCTTAACCTGAGCCACATTACTTACTTCCGTCTTACTGTAGTGCAATGTTTGCCCACTCTACCCACCCCTTGTCACGGTTGGGTCGCATCTTTATGCGAGGGTCGTTCCCCCAGGATGCAGACGGGAAACTCCTGGACGAAGCGTGCAGGTGAGATATGATTTATTTCTCATAAATCATACAAAAATCATAAATCATACTACATACAAAAAGACAGGAATCAAACAAAAGGAAAGCGTGCCGATCGCTTAGCACAGGAATCAGGAATCTAGAAACAGGAATAAGCCAACGTAACTGTTGCTTACAGCAAACACGGAAGCCAGAGTGTGTGGCGCGCAACGTGAATAAATAGCTCTCTGATTAGTGCCCGGCAGCAGGTGAGCATCCCGGACACTAATCAGAGGCAGGCGATACTAATTTGCACCCTTGGCAACTAAAACAAACCCAGGGGTGCACAAAACAGGAACTGAGGGAGTCCAAAACTAAACAGAACATGATCCGGGCAACGGATCATGACACCCCTGCCAATTATATGCGTAACAAACAGAACCTCAATACCAATGTTCCCTCTAATTGTTCATGTGTCTGAGCAAACACTTACACACACGTGGCAATACCAGCAGCACACCTGTCTCACACCAATCTTTTATAATAACACTCAAATGACAGGAGTCATTTTCATGAGATTATTTTGTAATATTAGTGATTTGGCCCACTTGTAATGAAAATACAAGAAATCTTGTTTTTCATAAGCTATGGATTAGTATTGTACAATATGTCTGGGTGGGGGTCCTGCTTTCAAGGCCTACTGAAATGTGATTTTCTTATTTAAACGGGGATATCAGGTCCGTTCTATGTGTCATACTTGATCATTTCGCGATATTGCCATATTTTTGCTGAAAGGATTTAGTAGAGAACATCGACGATAAAGTTCGCAACTTTTGGTCGCTGATAAAAAAAGCCTTGCCTGTACCGGAAGTAGCAGACGAGTAGCGTGACGTCACAGGTTGTGGAGCTCCTCACATCTGCACATTGTTTACAATCATGGCCACCAGCAGCGAGAGCGATTCGGACCAAGAAAGCGACGATTTCACCATTAATTTGAGCGAGGATGAAAGATTTGTGGATGAGGAAAGTGAGAGTGAAGGACTAGAGGGCAGTGGGAGCGATTCAGATAGGGAAGATGCTGTGAGAGGCGGGTGGGACCTGATATTCAGCTGGGAATGACTAAAACAGTAAATAAACACAAGACATATTTATACTCTATTAGCCACAACACAACCAGGCTTATATTTAATATGCCACAAATTAATCCCGCATAACAAACACCTCCCCCCTCCCGTCCATATAACCCGCCAATACAACTCAAACACCTGCACAACACACTCAATCCCACAGCCCAAAGTACCGTTCACATCCCCAAAGTTCATACAGCACATATATTTCCCCAAAGTCCCCAAAGTTACACATAGCGGCACGCACGTACGGGCAAGCGATCAAATGTTTGGAAGCCGCAGCTGCATGCGTACTCACGGTACCGCGTCTGCGCATCCAACTCAAAGTCCTCCTGGTAAGAGTCTCTGTTGTCCCAGTCCTCCACAGGCCAATGGTAAAGCTGGACTGCTCCCCTGTGCGTCGGTTGAGGTGGGCGGGGGTTTGGTAGCGGGGGTGTATAATATAGCCCGAAAGAGTTACAGCTGCATGGGATTCTGGGTATTTGTTCTGTTGTGTTTATGTTGTGTTACGGTGCAGATGTTCTCCCGAAATGTGTTTGTCATTCATGTTTGGTGTGGGTTCACAGTGTGGCGCATTATTAGTAAGAGTGTTAAAGTTTTTTTTATACCGCCACCGTCAGTGGTTGTTGACCGAGTATGCCTTGCTGTCATCTACGTGAGCAAGCAAAAGCCTCATACAACGTGAGGCTGATCAGGCACGCTGGTTGTAGTGGGTGCTAAATGCTGTACCATCACGGCACGCATGACGCTGCCAAGTGCCATTCATATAAAACCCGCGGGCCGCACTAGCATTCAATTTTCATATTAAGGTGCGGGCCGCATGACTGAGACCCTTGGTTTATACATAGCACAAAGCAAAAAAAACCTGTTATATATTTCATTTTAAATTTCAAATAATGTTTGTGGCTCCCATTGTTTTCTTTAATTTGTGAAACTGGTCAAAATGGCTCTTTGACTGGTAAAGGTTTCCGACCCCTGGCCTAGGGTGTCCTGGTGCCAAGTGCACATATGGACAACCTTATGCTTGAACACGATGTTCGTTATGGACAATCTGTGACGAGCGCAAAAGTCCAATAACAAAACACCACTCAGGTTCAGATCCGGGCGGCCATTCTTCCCAATCACGCCTCTCCAGGTTTCACTGTCGTTGCCAACATGAGCGTTGAAGTCCCCCAGTAGAACGAGGGAATCACCCGGGGGGAGCACCCTCAAGTACTCCCTCGAGTGAATCCAAAAAGCATTAGCATTTGCTGCAACTTAGACGTTAAATTTACAATGCAAACAATAGAGAATTATACAATACATTTTTATGTATATTGTTATTCTCCACAGCGCTATTAGACACTTTGCACTCCTTCAACTTTCTCCCCAGATGCTCAATTGGGTTCCGGTCTGGAGTCATACTTGATCCCTCTAAGACCTTCCAAATGACATGCAGCTCTATTTCCCAAGGAAGGAGATGATGCTTCAAAATGTCACAGTACATGTTGGAACTTCCCTCAATGAACCCACGCAGCTACCACACCATGATGCCGTGCTTGACCGTACCCGAACCACAATTATGTCGTTACTCACTTGTGATGCCAGAATTTTAGAGAATAATGGCTGTGTGTTGACTCATTTTCAGTGGCTAGTAAATCATGCTGAGGTAGACATACTGCAACTATTTTTGCTGAAATGTGAGGGGGGGGGCGTGTTTAGAGTTTAGGGATGGGTACAAAATTCGGTACTTTAATAGGCACCGACCGAATTCTGTCAGTACTATTAAGTACCGATTCATGGAAAATCCAACGGGACCATATTTTGATACCTGGGATACCCGCATGTGACGTTACGTCTGGTTGCGGTTTTGGCACTATTTGCAGCACTTGGCGGGCAAACATAGTAGTTACAGTAAAGAAGTGCTCAATAGTTTTCAAAATCTTGATGCTAATTTACAAGCCCCAAAACCAGTGAAGTTGGCATGTCGTGCAATTCGTAAATAAAAACAAAATACAATGATTTGCAAATCCTTTTCAACTTATATTCAATTGAATAGACTGCAAAGACAAGGTGTTACATGGCCTTTCCTTTTAACAACACTCAGTAAATGTTTGGGAACTGAGGAGACACATTTTTTAACCTTTTCAGGTGGAATTCTTTCCCATTCTTGCTTGATGTACAGCTTAAGTTGTCCGGGTCTCCGTTGTGGTATTTTAGGCAGGCCAGTCTAGTACCCGCACTCTTTTACTATGTAGCCACGTTGATGTAACACGTGGCTTGGCATTGTCCTGCTGAAATAAGCAGGGGCGTCCATGATAATGTTGCTTGGATGGCAACATATGTTGCTCCAAAACCTGTATGTACCTTTCAGCATTAATGGTACCTTCACAGATGTGTAAGTTACCCATGTCTTGGGCACTAATACACCCCCATACCATCACACATGCTGGCTTTTCAACTTTGCGCCTATAACAATCCGGATGGTTCTTTTCCTCTTTGGTCCCGAGGACACGACCTCCACAGTTTCCAAAAATAATTTGAAATGTGGACTCGTCAGACCACAGAACACTTTTCCACTTTGCATCAGTCCATCTTAGATGAGCTCTGGCCCAGCGCAGCCGGCGGTGTTTCTGGGTGTTGTTGATAAATGGCTTTCGCTTTGCATAGTAGAGTTTTAACTTGCACTTACAGATGTAGCGACGAACTGTAGTAACTGACAGTGGTTTTCTGAAGTGTTCCTGAGCCCATGTGGTGATATCCTTTATACACTGATTTCGCTTTGTGATGCAGTACAGTCTGAGGAATCGAAGGTCCGTAATATCATCGCTTACGTGCAGTGATTTCTCCAGATTCTTTTTTGCCACATGTGCCAGCTTTTTTGAAACATGTTGCAGGCATCAAATTCCAAATGAGCTAATATTTACAAAAAATAACAAGTTTTCCAGTTCGAACGTTAAGTATCTTGTCTTTGCAGTCTATTAAATTGAATATAGATTGAAAAGGATTTGCAAATCATTGTATTCTGTACCTGGAGTTTTAACTTGCACTTACAGATGTAGCGACGAACTGTAGTTACTGACAGTGGTTTTCTGAAGTGTTCCTGAGCCCATGTGGTGATATCCTTTACACACGTATGTCGCTTTTTGATGCAGTACCACCTAAGGGATCTAAGGTCACGGGCATTCAATGTTACGTGCTGTGATTTCTCCAGATTCTCTGAACCTTTTGATGATATTACAGACCGTAGATGGTGAAATCCCTAAATTCCTTGCAAAAGCTGGTTGAGAAATGTTCTTAAACTATTGGACAATTTGCTCACGCATTTGTTGACAAAGTGGTGACCCTCGCCCCATCCTTGTTTGTGAATGACTGAGCATTTCATGGAAGCTGCTACTATACCCAATCATGGCACCCACCTGTTCCCAATTAGCCTGTTCACCTGTGGGATGTTCCACATAAGTGTTTGATGAGCATTCCTCAACTTTATCAGTCTTTTTTGCCACCTGTGCCAGCTTTTTTGAAACATGTTGAGCTAATATTTGCAAAAAATTACGTTTTTCAGTTCGAATGTTAAATATCTTGTCTTTGCAGTCTATTCAATTGCATATAAGTTGAAAAGGATTTGCAAATCATTGTATTTTGTTTTTATTTACCATTTACACAATGTGCAAAACTTCACTGGTTTTGGGGCTTGTACATTTGGCTACGAGGGGAAAGCATGGTTTGCACGAACTTCTTGCTCAGAATGAATCAGCTCAAATCAAATATCTCTGGGATGTGCAAAAAAAAAAACGAGTTCAAATAGGTGATGAATCTTAAGGGCTATAAATACACCAGGACTGTATTTTAAAATGGATTGTATGAATAAAACGGCACACATCCAATCTCCACTAAGCACCACTCACTGACATTATTACCCAAGCTGGGCCTGGCTGACACAGAGTGGATATTGATTGGGAAATTAAACCGCTATACCATTTCATTGAAAGCTAATGGAGAAGGCCGCTGAAATCAATTTTTCTAAATATTTAAAATGGCTCTGAGTACATTAAGCGATTCCTAAACGTGTAGAACAGTGTGACAAAGTTGTCGTGTGCTTCATTGCCGCCGGGTCGGAAGTAAATATCTGTCATATCGCCTGGAGTATTTTTAGTCGCAGTCAAACCTCTGCTCTTTAGATGTGCTTCATATGCAGATTTAGCTCCTTGACTGATGTCTGAGAACAAATCTAAGAAATTCCGCTTTTCGCCTCAGCGGAAAACGTGTGCGACGCCGTTTTTGTGCTGTCAGGCAAGGCCCGGTGTTTGGAGCAGATGAAACTAATATTGACAGGACTGTAACAGTAATCCATAGGAGGGATTTTAGACTTGAGTCAAGCGCCGCTCACGTTTCAGTGTTGTCGTCGTGTCCTAGTTAAGCAGCAGTCCCCAAAGACTCCGCCAGACCACATACACATGACTTGACTTGACTGCTGTCCCATTTCAAAGTTCCTCCTGCTAAAATTTTTTTTTGCTTTTATGACTGATTTAGAACAGTGGTTCTCAACCTTTTTTCAGTGATGTACCCACTGTGCACATTTTTTTAATTGAAGTACCCCCTAATCAGAGCAAAGCCTTTTTGGTTGAAAAAAAATAGATAAAGAAGTAAAATACAGCACTATGTCAGTTTCTGATTTATTAAATTATATAACAGTGCAAAACAGTGACGTGCGGTGAGGTTGATGGCTGGTGAGGCACTGACTTCATCACAGTCAGATTTACAAACATATGAACTAGAGATGCGCGGATAGGCAATTATTTCATCCGCAACCGCATCACAAAAGTCGTCAACCATCCGCCATCCACCCGTTTCTAACATTTAATCAAAACCGCACCCGCCCGCACCCGCCCGTTGTTATATATCTAATATAGACGATGCAAGGCATTAGTGAGGTTATAAAGCTTTTGCCTGTTAAAGAAAGGAGACTGATCCAATGGAGCAGAGACATTCAATGCGTGCCACGCTGTCACGGCCCAGACGCACACCAGTGCGCAATCATCTGGGAGCCGCGCTGAGCGCACCTCCAAGCGCGCGGAGGTGCGATGTCCCTCGCACCCGCGGCGGCTCCATCCGGGCTCGCGCCCGAGGCTTCAGCGCGCACCGCGGCGGCCATCCTACTCGTCGCGGCCTAGCCCTCACGGCTCTCGCTGCCGGCAACGGCCAGGTATGGGCCCGACACTCCAGCGCCATCCATTTTCAGGGCTAGTTGATTCGGCAGGTGGGTTGTTACACACTCCTTAGCGGGTTCCGACTTCCATGGCCACCGTCCTGCTGTCTATATCAACCAACACCTTTTCTGGGGTCTGATGAGCGTCGGCATCGGGCGCCTTAACCCGGCGTTCGGTTCATCCCTCAGCGCCAGTTCTGCTTACCAAAAGTGGCCCACTCGGCTCACCAGGGTGAGCCCCACCCCTTTTGTGAGCGCACTGCGCGCGGAGTGACCCCTGTTACGCGCCCCCGGCAACGGGGGTGGCGGGCAGGTAAGCTGCGCGGGCGGAGCGCGCCGAGTGACCCCTGTTACGAGCCCCCGGCCACGGGGGTGGCGGGCAGGTAAGCTGCTTACCTGCTGCGCGTGACGCCGGCCGCGGCGAAGGCGGACGAGGCGGGGTGTCGGTGCGGTGGGCGCGGCGGTGACCCTGGACGTGCGTCGGGCCCTTCTCGCGGATCACCTCAGCTACGGCTCCCGGTGGGGCCCTCTCGGGGGAAGGGGCCTCGGTCCCGGACCCCGGCGAGGCGTCCCTTCTCCGCTCCGTAAAAGTGTCCATCTCTTTTTTTCTTCTTCTTCTGTTGTGGCATATGCTGCAGGTGCCTGCTCGTTTTTCGTATGTGGGTAACAACATTTAACTATGTATATATATTTCCGAATTGGTTTAACTGCCACCCGCCTGAATCTATTTAAAATCTAATTTTTTTTTATTTCAACCGCCCGACCCGACCCGCGGATAAAATCTAATTTTTTTTTATTTCATCCGCCCGACCCACGGATAATCCGCGGACTCCGCGGTTGTGTCCGCAAACCGCGCATCTCTAATATGAACCCTAAAGAGTATCTTATTCACCATTTGATTGGCAGCAGTTAACGGGTTATGTTTAAAAGCTCATACCAGCATTCTTCCCTGCTTGGCACTCAGCATCAAGGCTTGGAATTGGGGGTTAAATCACCAAAAATTATTCCCGGGCGCGGCGCCGCTGCTGCCCACTGCTCCCCTCACCTCCCAGGGGGTGAACAAGGGGATGGGTCAAATGCAGAGGACAAATTTCATTACACCTAGTGTGTGTGTGACAATCATTGGTACTTTAACTTAACTTTAACTTTACATATACAAACTGTAGCACACAAAAAAGCACATTTAATTAAAAAAAAGTTATTATGGTCTTACCTTTACTTATAAATTAAGTCCATGCGCCGCAACTAAAGCCCTCACTTCAACTTTCCACGTGCAAGATTGAATCTATTTAAAAAAGTGTAACCGAGGGTTTATAAATGTCGCCTATACTGTATGAAACTACAAAATAACAAACACGGGGGCTCCAGTTTACACGAGGACCACTTTATTTACCGTTATTCAAAAACCTTCTCAACGTGTCATCACTTCCGCTCTTAGCGCCTTCAAAATAAGAGCTCAAGGCATATACTGTATAAAGCGCATAACAGGAACTTAACATCACAAAGAGGAAAGCCCATAAAAATAGGTTACAAAAGTTATTTAATAAGAAGCCAAAAAGTGCAAAAACAATAATGTTCATGTAGGAGGAGTTGTGAATTAGATACACCTGCAGTCTGCAGGTGTACCTAATGTTGTGGCCCTGCAGTCATTCACAACTCCTCCAACACGAACATTATTGTTTTTGCACTTTTTGGCTTCTTATGAAATAACTTTTTTAAATAGATTCAATCTTGCACGTGGAAAGTTTAAGTGTGGGCTTTAGTTGATATAACAATTCTACGGCGGGGGTGCAGGAGGCGGGGCTACTGGAGCCTCAACCAGTGCGTCTTTTGCAGCCGTTTTATGATCGCTCAGCACAAGAAATACGTTACACACATACAGTTGTTGACAAGATACACTGTACATTATATACCTCAGCTAACTAAACTATGGAAATGTATAATATAATTCATATAGCAATACAGTCTCACTGCACAGCAGGCCAGCAGTTAGCCGAGTCCGTCCATGTTGAGGCACTGAGTGACGTGCCTCAACTGGCTGCTGTTCACCGCACCGTCTCTTCTCAGTATTTGAATGGCAAATGTGAAAATTCAGCGATTGTGAATAAAAATAATCTAAAACTGGTGAAGTTAAATGGAAAATAACTTTATAGTATAATCACTGCATACATATAACAATTTAATTAATTTTTTTTCTTTTTACATTTTTTTTCTTTCCATTCCTCTAGTGACTGCACGTCACTGGTGCAAAATATTGCTCATTTGTTGTGGTCTTTCTTGAACTATTTGGAAAAAAAGATATAAAAATAACTAAAAACTTGTTAAAAAATTAACAAGTGATTCAATTATAAATAAAGATTTCTACACATCATCAACTTAAAGTGCCATCTTTAGGGATTGTAATAGAACTTAATGGATTCATGAACTTAATTCTAAACATTTCTTCACAAAAAAAGAAATCTTTAACATCAATATTCATGGAACGTGTCCACAAAAAAATCTAGCCGTCAACACTGAATATTGCATTGTTGCATTTCTTTTCACAGTTCTTTTTGACAGATATTTATAAAAAATCTCACGTACCCCTTGGCATACCTTCAAGTACCCCCAGGGGTACGCGTACCCCCATTTGAGAACCACTGATTCAGAAGATAAGTGGGGTTGAATCAGTGTTCTTTGCAAAAGTAGGGTTTAAATCCATTATGTATACTAGAGATGTCCGATAATGGCTTTTTTGCCGATTTCCGATATGGTCCAACTCTTAATTACCGATTTCGATATCAACCGATACCGATACATACAGTCGTGGAATTAACACATTATTATGCCTAATTTTGTTGTGATGCATTAAACAATGTAACAAGATTTTCCAAAAATAAATCAAGTCAAGTTATGGAAAAAAATGCCAACATGTGAAGTGAAGTGAATTACATTTATATAGCACTTTTTCCTCAAGTGACTCAAAGCGCTTTACATAGTGAAACCCAATATCTAAGTTACATTTAAACCAGTGTGGGTGGCACTGGGAGCAGGTGGGTAAAATGTCTCGCCCAAGGACACAACGGCAATGACTTGGATGGCGGAAGCGGGGATCGAACCTGCAACCCTTAAGTTGCTGGCACGGCCGCTCTACCAACCGAGCTATACCGCCCCGCATGGCACTGCCATATTTATTATTGAAGTGCATTATTTTTTTAAACATGCCTCAAAACAGCAGCTTGGAATTTGGGACATGCTCTCCCTGAGACCCACTACAACTATGGGAAATACTTTGACTTTCACAAAGTGCATTATTTAAAAAAATGTTTTAAACATGCCTCAAAACAGCTACAAAAACAGAGCTTCAGTCCAGAGTATACAAGAGTAATAAAGTAAACAATAACATAGTCCTCCTTTAGTAGTTTCGGAGGTAGCGGGGGGCGTATATTGTAGCGTCCCGGAAGAGTTGGTGCTGCAAGGGTTTCTGGGTATTTGTTCTGTTGTGTTACGGTGCGGATGTTCTCCCGAAATGTGTTTGTCATTCTTGTTTGGTGTGGGTTCACAGTGTGGCGCATATTTGTAACAGTGTTAAAGTTGTTTATACGGCCACCCTCAGTGTGACCTGTCTGGCTGTTGACCAAGTATGACTTGCATTCACTTGTGTGTGTGAAAAGCCGTAGATATTATGTGATTGGGCCGGCACGCAAAGGCAGTGCCTTTAAGGTTTATTGGCGCTCTGTACTTCTCCCTACGTCCGAGTACCACTCCATACAGCGGCATTTTAAAAAGTCATACATTTTACTTTTTGAAACCGATACTGATAATTTCCAATATTACATTTTAAAGCATTTATCGGCGGATAATATTGGCAGTCCGATATTATCGGACATCTCTAATGTACACCATATTTTACGGACCGTAGGGCGCACCGACGAATGGTTTATTTTCGATCTTTTTTCATATATAAGGCGCACCGGATTATAAGGCGCATTAAAGAAGTCATATTATTATTTTTTATTTTTTTCTATGGGTTAGTGCATGTGCCTCACAATACAAAGGTCCTGAGTAGTCCTGAGTTCAATTCCGGGCTCGGGATCTTTCTGTGTGGAGTTTGCATGTCCTCACCTCCAAAGACATGCACCTGGGGATAGGTTGATTGGCAACACTAAAATGGTCCCCAGTGTGTGAATGTGAGTGTGAATGTTGTCTGTCTATCTGTGTTGGCCCTGTGATGAGGAGGTGACTTGTCCAGGGTGTACGCCGCCTTCCGCCCAAATGCAACTAAGATAGGCTCCGGCACCCCCCTCCACCCCGGTAGGGACAAGCGGTAGAAAATGGATGGATGGATGGAAGGCGCACCGGATTATAAAGCGATTTAAATTAAATTTGTTCTACATCATTTTGCCTACTCAGTGGCCTAGTGGTTAGAGTGTCCGCCCTGAGATTGGTAGTTTGTGAGTTCAAACCCCGGCCGAGTCATACCAAAGACTATAAAAATGGGACCCATTACCTCCCTGCTTGGCACTCAGCATCAAGGTTTGGAATTGGGGGTGAAATCACCAAAAATGATTCCCGGGCGCGGCCACCGCTGCTGCCCACTGCTCCCCTCACCTTCCAGGGGGTGATCAAGGGTGATGGGTCAAATGAAGAGAATAATTTCACCACACCTAGTGTGTGTGTGTGATAATCATTGGTACTTTAACTTTAAAGGGGAACATTATCACAATTTCAGAAGGGTTAAAACCATTAAAAATCAGTTCCCAGTGGCTTATTTTATTTTTGGAAGTTTTTTTCAAAATTTTACCCATCACGCAATATCCCTAAAAAAAGCTTCAAAGTGCCTGATTTTAACCATCGTTATAT
Source organism: Nerophis lumbriciformis (assembly GCF_033978685.3). NCBI lineage: Eukaryota > Metazoa > Chordata > Actinopteri > Syngnathiformes > Syngnathidae > Nerophis > Nerophis lumbriciformis. The sequence goes on from NC_084550.2 coordinate 66,286,341, forward strand.
ACACCCGTCCATTTTCCTGTGACGTCACACAGTGATGCCGATACAAACAAACATGGCGGAAAGAACAGCAAGATATAGCGACATTAGCTCGGATTCAGACTCGGATTTCAGCGGCTTAAGCGATTCAACAGATTACGCATGTATTGAAACGGATGGTTGTAGTGTGGAGGCAGGTAGCGAAAATGAAATTGAAGAAGAAACTGAAGCTATTGAGCCATAGCGGTTTGAACCGTATGCAGGCGAAACCGACGAAAACGACAGGACAGCCAGCGACACGGGAGAAAGCGAGGACGAATTCGGCGATCGCCTTCTAACCAACGATTGGTATGTGTTTGTTTGGCATTAAAGGAAACTAACAACAATGAACTAGGTTTACAGCATATGAAATACATTTGGCAACAACATGCACTTTGAGAGTGCAGACACCCCAATTTTCATCAATTAATATATTCTGTAGACATACCCTCATCCGCGCTCTTTTCCTGAAAGTTGATCTGTCCAGTTTTGGAGTTGATGTCAGCAGGCCAGGGAAGCTAGGGTCGATAGGGGGTTTAGCTCGCTCCTCTGCAGGAACAAACTGCCGCCATTTCTTGCCGTGCTAGCGAGGTCCTTTGTCCCTGAATTGCTCACACACTCCGGCAGATTCAATGGGGGTCTGGTGGCAGATTTCTTTGACTTTATCGTTGGAAATGCATCTGCTTTGAGTGTCGCAGGATATCCACAAATTTTTGCCATCTCTGTCGTAGCATAGCTTTCGTAGGTAAAGTGTGCGGAACAAACGTCCAATTTCTTGCCACTTTCGCATCTTTGGGCCACTGGTGCAACTTGAATCCGTCCCTGTTGGTGTTGTTACACCCTCCGACAACACACCGACGAGGCATGATGTCTCCGAGGTACGGAAAACAGTCGAAAAAAAACGGAAAATAACAGAGCTGATTTGACTCTGTGTTTGAGAAAATGGCGTATTGCTTCCTGATGTGACGTCACATTGTGACGTCATCGCTCCGAGAGCGAATAATAGAAAGGCGTTTAATTCGCCAAAATTCACCCATTTAGAGTTCGGAAATCGGTTAAAAAAATATATGGTCTTTTTTCTGCAACATCAAGGTATATATTGACGCTTACATAGGTCTGGTGATAATGTTCCCCTTTAACTTTAACTTTACATGTAAAACACTTTTTTGGAGTGGTCAGCTTGAAGCGTCCCTCTGTCTCTGACTCCCTCGTCAGAGACTTCCTGGTTTCGATGACCCGCCTTATCTTGCCTCTGATTGGCCAGTCCGTAATGTTTGGCCCTAACCTTAGCCAATTGTGACTCATCATAGGAACACCAACCAATCATCATGGATGTTCTCCGCATGTATGTATGTTCTCTTGGATTTTCTTTTTTTTTAAAAACCTGGATTCACAGTCCATAGTCCATATTCTCTCTTTGTTGCTTGTAGATATGATGTAAGCTACCTTGCTACATGGCTCTAAAAGTGGCTAAGCTACAAGAAAAGCTACTCGTTAAAAAAGTCGCTAAGCTACTGGGAAAGGTAGTTAAGCAACATACCCTATTTTCCAAACCATAGAGCGCATCGGATTATAAGGCACACTGCCAATGAATGGTCTATTTTTGATCTTTTTTCATATATAAGGTGCACCGGATTATAAGGCGCATTAAAGGAGTCATATTATTATTACCGTATTTTCCGCACTATAAGGCGCACCTAAAAACCTCCAATTTTCTCAAAAAATGACAGTGCACCTTATAATCCGGTGCGCCTTATATATGGACCAATATTGAGCCACAACAAACCTAAACTTCATTTTCATAAAGTTTAGGCTACGGTAAGCAGCCGCCAACTTAATTTTCTCCCGTAGAAGAAGAAGTTCTTCTTCTACGGCAAGCAGCCGCCCCCGTAGGAGAAGAAGAAGCGCGGGGTGCATGCTGGGATATATGACTGCGCGAGGCGTGCCGTTTTGATTTCCATTTGTTTGTTTATGTAAAGAAGTACCTCTGGATTGGCAGACCGGGGTGGTGGTTCCTCTCTTTAAGAAGGGGAACCGGAGGGTGTGTTCTAACTATCGTGGGATCACACTCCTCAGCCTTCCCGGTAAGGTCTATTCAGGTGTACTGGAGAGGAGGCTACGCCGGATAGTCGAACCTCGGATTCAGGAGGAACAGTGTGGTTTTCGTCCTGGTCGTGGAACTGTGGACCAGCTCTATACTCTCGGCAGGGTCCTTGAGGGTGCATGGGAGTTTGCCCAACCAGTCTACAGTCCTGTGGGGAGTGCTCAGAGAGTATGGGGTTTCGGACTGTCTGATTGTGGCAGTCTGCTCCCTGTATGATCAGTGTCAGAGCTTGGTTCGCATTGCCGGCAGTAAGTCGGACACGTTTCCAGTGAGGGTTGGACTCCGCCAAGGCTGCCCTTTGTCACCGATTCTGTTCATAACTTTTATGGACAGAATTTCTAGGCGCAGTCAAGGCGTCGAGGGGATCCGGTTTGGTGGCTGCAGGATTAGGTCTCTGCTTTTTGCAGATGTGGTCCTGATGGCTTCATCTGGCCAGGATCTTCAGCTCTCACTGGATCGGTTCGCAGCCGAGTGTGAAGCGACTGGGATGAGAATCAGCACCTCCAAGTCCGAGTCCATGGTTCTCGCTCGGAAAAGGGTGGAGTGCCATCTCCGGGTTGGGGAGGAGATCTTGCCCCAAGTGGAGGAGTTCAACTACCTCGGAGTCTTGTTCACGAGTGAGGGAAGAGTGGATCGTGAGATCGACAGGCGGATCGGTGCGGCGTCTTCAGTAATGCGGACGCTGTATCGATCCGTTGTGGTGAAGAAGGAGCTGAGCCGGAAGGCAAAGCTCTCAATTTACCGGTCGATCTACGTTCCCATCCTCACCTATGGTCATGAACTTTGGGTTATGACCGAAAGGACAAGATCACGGGAACAAGCGGCCGAAATGAGTTTCCTCCGCCGGGTGGCGGGGCTCTCCCTTAGAGATAGGGTGAGAAGCTCTGTCATCAGGGGGGAGCTCAAAGTAAAGCCGCTGCTCCTCCACATGGAGAGGAGCCAGATGAGGTGGTTCGGGCATCTGGTCAGGATGCCACCCGAGCGCCTCCCTAGGGAGGTGTTTAGGGCACGTCCGACTGGTAGTAGGCCACGGGGAAGACCCAGGACACGTTGGGAAGACTATGTCTCCCGGCTGGCCTGGGAACGCTTCGGGATCCCCCGGGAGGAGCTGGACGAAGTGGCTGGGGAGAGGGAAGTCTGGGTTTCCCTGCTTAGGCTGCTGCCCCCGCGACCCGACCTCGGATAAGCGGAAGAAGATGGATGGATGGATGGATGGATGTAAAGACCCCAAAATGGCTCCTATTAAGAGACACGCTTACGACGCAGAGTTTAAACTTAAGACGATCAGTCACGCAGTAGAACACGGGAATAGAGCAGCAGCGACACTGACTCCATTAATGATGACTTCCACGACAGTTGGATGCCGTATTCGCCCAACTGTAATTCGGACACTGAAGAAGAACAATTCGAGGGTTTCGTGGATGAGGAATAACTTCATAAAGTGAGCTTCACATGTTTATTTTGTGTGTTGTGTTGTGTGACATTAAAGGCCTACTGAAACCCACTACTACCGACCACGCAGTCTGATAGTTTATATATCAATGATGAAATCTTAACATTGCAACACATGCCAATACGGCCGGGTTAGCTTACTAAAGTGCAATTTTAAATTCCGCGCGAAATATCCTGCTGAAAACGTCTCGGTATGATGACGTCACGGATTGTAGAGGACATTTTGGGACAGCGTGGTGGCCAGCTATTAAGTCGTCTGTTTTCATCGCAAAATTCCACAGTATTCTGGACATCTGTGTTGGTGAATCTTTTGCAATTTGTTCAATGAACAATGGAGACAGCAAAGAAGAAAGCTGTAGGTGGGAAGCGGCGTATTGCGGACAGGTGTTGTGCCGGATAACGCACCCCCGCCGTAGAATGCACCCCCTGACTGTTGTGCCGGATAACACAGCCGGTGTTTCATTGTTTACATTCCCGAAAGATGACAGTCAAACTTTACCATTGGCCTGTGGAGAATTGGGACAACAGAGACTCTTACCAAGAGGACTTTGAGTTGGATGCGCAGACGCGGTACCGTGGGTACGCATGCAGCTGCGGCTTCCAAACATTTGATCGCTTGCCCGTACGTGCGTGCCGCTATATGCGTGTCATGTACGTAACTTTGGGGACTTTGGGGAAATATATGTGCTGTATGAACTTTGGGGAGGCGAACGGTACTTTGGGCTGTGGGATTGAGTGTCTTGTGCAGGTGTTTGAATTGTATTGGCGGGTGTTTGTTATGCGGGATTAATTTGTGGCATATTAAATATAAGCCTGGTTGTGTTGTGGCTAATAGAGTATATATATATGTCTTGTGTTTATTTACTGTTTTAGTCATTCCCAGCTGAATATCAGGTCCCACCCGCCTCTCACAGCATCTTCCCTATCTGAATCGCTCCCACTGCCCTCTAGTCCTTCACTCTCACTTTCCTCATCCACGAATCTTTCATCCTCGCTCAAATTAATGGGGAAATCGTCGCTTTCTCGGTCCGAATCGCTCTCGCTGCTGGTGGCCATGATTGTAAACAATGTGCAGATGTGAGGAGCTCCACAACCTGTGACGTCACGCTACTCGTCTGCTACTTCCGGTACAGGCAAGGCTTTTTTATCAGCGACCAAAAGTTGCGAACTTTATCGTCGATGTTCTCTACTAAATCCTTTCAGCAAAAACATGGCAATATCTCGAAATGTTCAAGTATGACACATAGAATGAACCTGCTATCCCCGTTTAAATAAGAAAATCGCATTTCAGTAGGTCTTTAACGTTTGAGCAACGTTGAGTTATTGATATATTGTTATCGCTCTGCGGTATTTCGAGTGTTACTATAGTGATTGATTTACCGTAACAGTATCACTGTTTTTTTACCTGTTTATTGAATCAGGGAAAAGTTCCCCTCCACTATGTGACATAAATGTTGCACTACATGTTATACCTTGCTGTTGTTAAAAGATAAACAAAACACCACGTCACTGACTTTACCTCGGGGAAAATAATAAAACAGCTGTTTATTCATTTTGGGAGTGAACAGAGTTGTCAGAACGCTGGTTTGTAATCTATTAATAATGTTTGACTGACCTATCTGACTGTTTTGTTGACATTCCCTTTAGTGCAGCTCCATCTAATGGATGCATAGGTGCGCCTTATAGTCCGGTGCGCCTTATATATGAACAAAGTTTTGAAATATGCCATTCATTGAAGGTGCGCCTTATAATCCAGTGCGCCTTATAGTGCGGGAGATACGGTATTATTATTTTTCTAAATGTAAAGGACTTCCTTGTGGTCTACATAACATGTAATGGTGGTTCTTTGGTCAAAATGTTGCTTAGATGATGTTTTACAGATCATCTTCAAGTCGCTTTCTGACAGTCGCTTCAGGATGTGCCGTTGTTGTAGCGGTGTAGCGTGCAAGGACGGGAGTGGAAGAAGTGTCAAAAGATGGCGCTAACTGTTTTAATGACATTCAGACTTTACTTAAATCAATAACCAATATTTAAGAAGAATTCCCACCAATATAGTACCGTATTTTCCGGACAATAGGGCGCACCGGATTATAAGGCGCACTGCCGATGAGTGGTTCTTGTCAGGTTTTTTTTATACAAAAGGCGCACCGGATTATAGGGTGCATTAAAACCTCTAAAGGCTTAGTGGCCACATGCGTGGACAGCACCTTTTAGCTCTTATTTCCAAAATTGTGTACACTACTGAATTGGGGTCTTATGGCAGCTTATGTGGACACTTATACTGCCATCTGGTGGTGTCAGAAGAGTAAAAAATACAATGGAATTTGGAAGAAAAAAAAAGTGTAAAAAAAAGAATTAGCATGTCACTAAACAAGAAGTACACGTTTGTGTACTTATGGACTAAGTACATTTTATCAAAATATGATTCTTAGTTTTTATTCTAATTAGGGTCCAATAAGCCCAAATAGCAAAGAGAAATAAAAAAAAAAGCATGTAAACAAACAGCTTGGGCCTTAAAAGGTTAAAGGAGTCATATTATTATTATTATGATTTTTTCCTAAATGTAAAATACTTCCTTGTGGTCTACATAACATGTAATGGTGGTTCTTTGGTCAAAATGTTGCATGGATGATGTTTTACAGATCATCTTCAAGTCGCTTTCTGACAGTCGCTTTAGGATGCGCCGTTTTTGTGGGCGGTCTTATTTACGTGGCTCACCTTCGACAGCGTCTTCTCCCCGTCATCTTTGTTGTAGCGGTGTAGCGTGCAAGGACGGGAGTGGAAGACGTGTCAAAAGATGGAGCTAACTGTTTTAATGACATTCAGACTTTACTTCAATCAATGCGGAGTAGCATCTCCTCATCCGTGGCTCACTAGTGCTGGAAATGTGTCCCGTAAAAAACCGTATGACCGGAACTCTCTAATAACTAAAGTTCCTTGGGTGAATTATGTAAACTCACTACACCGGTATGTTTTAGTCAAGTCAAATCAAGTCAACTTTATTTATATAGCACGTTTACAACAACATTTAAATTGAACCAAAGTGCTTCACAGGTTAAAAAAGCATAGAGCAAAAACAAAAAAACAAAAACAAACAAAGAACATAAACAATGAATGAGCTGAACAAGATAGTGCAAAAGCAATACGGTAAAAGGGGTTGAATAAAAAGTAAAAATTTGCTAAATAAAAATAAAATAAATAATAAAAGTGCGACAAATTGAAAAATGAAACTAAAGCGAAGGGGTTGGGGGGGACTAGAAATGGTGGCCTAATGGGTGGACTCAGCTTAGGTCAAAGGCCAGGGAGAAGAGTTTTAGCGCTTTCATGGCGAGTTTACTGACAGATATAAGTAAGAACTTTACACTACTTTACATTAGAAATGGCAACAGTGGAGGATGAATGTCCCATAACAAGAAGATAGAGAAAAAGAAGAAGCTTATCAACTACGGTGTCGGCACGGACTACAAAGGCGGGCTTGTGCAATTTTTCAGGATTTATGCAGATCTCAAATACAGATCAGCAAGTACCAGAAGGTAAGCAAAGTTGCTTTTGCATAATATTGCGAAACAAAACGCCAGATTATACAAACCACGTTTCCATATGAGTTGGGATATTGTGTTAGATGTAAATATAAACGGAATACAATGATTTGCAAATCCTTTTCAACCCATATTCAGTTGAAAATGCTACAAAGACAACATATTTGATGTTCAAACTCATAAACTTTTTTTTTTTTGTTGCAAATAATAATTAACTTAGAATTTCATGGCTGAAACACGTGACAAAGATGTTGGGAAAGGTGGCAATAAATACTGATAAAGTTGAGGAATGCTCATCAAACACTTATTTGGAACATCCCACAGGTGAACAGGCTAATTGGGAACAGGTGGGTGCCATGATTGGGTATAAAAGTAGATTCCATGAAATGCTCAGTCATTCACAAACAAGGATGGGGCGAGGGTCACCACTTTGTCAACAAATGCGTGAGCAAATTGTTGAACAGTTTAAGAAAAACCTTTCTCAACCAGCTATTGCAAGGAATTTAGGGATTTCACCATCTACGGTCCGTAATATCATCAAAGGGTTCAGAGAATCTGGAGAAATCACTGCACGTAAGCAGCTAAGCCCGTAACCTTTGATCCCTCAGGCTGTACTGCATCAACAAGCGACATCGGTGTGTAAAGGATATCACCACATGGGCTCAGGAACACTTTAGAAACCCACTGTCAGTAACTACAGTTGGTCGCTACATCTGTAAGTGCAAGTTAAAACTCTACTATGCAAGGCGAAAACCGTTTATCAACAACACCCAGAAACGCAGTCGGCTTCGCTGGGCCTGAGCTCATCTAAGATGGACTGATACAAAGTGTAAAAGTGTTCTGTGGTCTGATGAGTCCACATTTCAAATTGTTTTTGGAAACTGTGGACGTCGTGTCCTCCGGACCAAAGAGGAAAAGAACCATCCGGATTGTTATAGGCGCAAAGTTAAAAAGCCAGCATGTGTGATGGTATGGGGGTGTATTAGTGCCCAAGACATGGGTAGCTTACACATCTGTGAAGGCACCATTAATGCTGAAAGGTACATACAGGTTTTGGAGCAACATATGTTGCCATCCAAGCAACGTTACCATGGACGCCCCTGCTTATTTCAGCAAGACAATGCCAAGCCACGTGTTACATCAACGTGGCTTCATAGTAAAAGAGTGCGGGTACTAGACTGGCCTGCCTGTAGTCCAGACCTGTCTCCCATTGAAAATGTGTGGCGCATTATGAAGCCTAAAATACCACAACGGAGACCCCCGGACTGTTGAACAACTTAAGCTGTACATCAAGCAAGAATGGGAAAGAATTCCACCTGAAAAGCTTCAAAAATGTGTCTCCTCAGTTCCTAAACATTTACTGAGTGTTGTTAAAAGGAAAGGCCATGTAACACAGTGGTGAACATGCCCTTTCCTAACTACTTTGGCACGTGTTGCAGCCCTGAAATTCTAAGTTAATTATTATTTGCAAAAAATAAATAAAGTTTATAAGTTTGAACATCAAATATCTTGTCTTTGTAGTGCATTGAATTGAATATGGGTTGAAAATG